>NC_092382.1:21687899-21704962 GCF_030028105.1 Mobula birostris | reverse complement strand
ATATAAAGTATCTATCATTGTCAGTACTTTGGTTCATGAAGGCCAATGGGCTGAAATCCTGCTTTCCGTCTCTATCTTACTGTGACACCACTTTCAGTGAATTAAGGACTTGTATTCCCAGGTCACTTTCTTCTACAACTCTCCACTGTGCCCAACCAGTCACGGTGAAAGACCTCCCTTGGTAGGTCATACCAAAGTGCAACAACTCACACTTCTCTGCATTAAATTCCGTTTTCCATTTCTCAAACTATTTTTCCAGCTGGTCCAGATCGCACTGCAAGCCTTGATACTCTTCCTCGCTGACCACTACACCACCAATCTTAGCGTCAGCCACAAATTTGCTGATCCAGTTAACCACACTATCATCCAGATTACTGATATAGATGACAAACAACAACAGATCCAGCACTGATCCCTGTGGCACACCACTAGTCACAGGCCTCCAGTCAGAGAGGCAACCATCTGCTACCACACACTGGCTTCTCCCAAAGACAGTGTCTCATCCAATTTACTATCTCATCTTGAATGCTGAGTGACTGAACCTTCTTGACCAACCTCCCATATGAGACTTTGTCAAGTGCCTTGTTAAAGTCCATGTAGACAACATCCACTGCCTTGCCTTCATCCACTTTCCTGATAACTTCCTCCAGAGACTCTATAAGATTTGTTAGACATGACCTACCATGCACAAAGCCATGCTGTCTATCCTTAATCAGTCCACATCTATCCAAATACTTATATATCCGGTTCCTGCAAATACATTTCAATAACTTTCCCACTACTGATGTCAAGCTCACCAATGTACAATTTCTTAGTTTATTTTTACAGCCTTCCTTGAACAGCGGAACAACATTGGCTGCCCTCCAATCCTCCAGTACCTCACCTGGCTCTAAAGATCATTTAAATATCTGTCCTTGTGCCCCGACAATTTCTGCACTTGTCTGCCGCAGGGTCCCAGGGAACAACTTGTCAGGCCCTGGGGATTTATCCACGCTAATTTGCCTTAAGACAGCAAACACCTCCACCTCTGTAGTCTGTCCAAGGTCCCTGAGGTTGATGCTGCTTTGCCTCACTTCTATAGACTGTGTGTCCATCTCCTGTGTAAATACAGATGCAGAAAAAAATCTCCCACATCTATTTTGTCTCAGATCAGAACTACTGTTCTGATCTTGCATAGGATTAATTTTTTTTCCCCCCTTGCAATCCTTTTTGCTCTTAACATATCTGCAAAATCCATGAGGATTCTCCTTCACCATGTCTGCTGGGGCAACCTCATGTCTTCTTTGTCTTTCTTAAGTGTTCACTTGAATTCCCTGTACTTCATAAGTACCCCATTTGTTCCTATCTGCCCGTACCTGGTATGCGCCTCCTTTTTATTGATCTGGCAGATGAAGCACAAAGGGCTGATAGAGCTGCATGGTGGGAGG
Source organism: Mobula birostris (assembly GCF_030028105.1). Taxonomy (NCBI): domain Eukaryota; kingdom Metazoa; phylum Chordata; class Chondrichthyes; order Myliobatiformes; family Myliobatidae; genus Mobula; species Mobula birostris. The sequence continues at coordinate 21,703,535 of NC_092382.1, read as the reverse complement.
TGGGGGTGGGGGAGGGTTAAACTAAAGTTGCAGGGGGAATGGGAGCCTGAATAACAGAACAGATAGTGGAGACGTTGTGGAGACAGTTGTTGTTCAGACCTCAGACAAAGACAGGAATGAAAAAGTTAAGCATGGTGCAGTGAATATGCTCAATCCTGTATATTTCAATACAAGGAGCAGCTTAGGAAAGGCGGATGTGTTCAGGGCATGGATCAACACCTGGAATTATGACACTAGGATCTGGCAACTGTGGCCTGGGACAGGCTGTTTTGTGGCAAAGGTGTGCTTGGTAAATTCAGGCCTTCAAAGCAAAATTTTGTAAGCACAAAGTGGGTATGTGCTTGTCAGAATAAAAGATAAAGATAGAAACTGTATCTCTTGGTTTTCAAGAGATATTGAGACCCTGGTGAAGCACAAAATGGAGTTGCATCACAGAGATAGGCAGGTAGGTTCTTATGGAGTATAAGAAATTCAAGAGAACACATTAGAAATAAATCAGGATGGCTAAAAGAAAGCATGAGATTGCCCTCGCAAAAAAGATAAAGGATAATTGTCAGAGATTCTAGAAATAGATTAAGAACAAAAGGATTGCAAGGCACAAAGTTGGTCCTCTGGAAGACCGGAATAGCAATCCACGTGTGGAACGAAAGCAGATGGGTGAGATCTTAATTTTTTTTTATCTCATTTATCAGGAGATGGACAGAGTGTCAATGAGAGTGTGGAAAAGCAGCATTAAAATTGTGGACCCTGTACAGATTAAAGAAGAGGAGATGTTTGCTATCCTGAGGCAGATTAGGGTGGATAAATCTCCGGGGCATGACAAGGCGCTCCCTCGGACCCTACGGGAGGCAAGTGCAGAAATAGTTGGGGCCCTAGCAGAGATAATTAAATCATCCTTAGTAATGGGAGAGTTATCAGAGGATTGTAGGGTAGCCAAAGTAATTTTGCTGTTCAACATAGAACATAGAAATCTACAGCATATTCCAGGCCATTCAGCCCACAATGTTGTGCCAACCATGAAACTTACTCTAGAAACTGCCTAGAATTTCCCTAGCACATAGATCTCTATTTTTCTAAGCTCCATGTACCTACCTAAGAGGCTGTTAAAAGACCCTATTGTATCTGCCTCGACCACCACTGCTGGCAGTGCATTCCACACACCCACCACTCTCTGTGTAAAAAAACTTACCCCTGACATCCCCTCGGTATCTATTTCCAAGCACCTTAAAACTATGCCCCTCGTGTTAGCCTTTTCAGCCCTGGGGAAAAACCTCTGGCTATCCACACGATCAATGTCCCTCATCATTTTATACATCTAAAAAAGGCTCTAAGCGTAAACAAGGATATTATACATTGCTTTGATGATTTGTTGGAAGTTTAAAAAGGTATGAGGGTATAGATAGGGTAAATGCAAGCAGCTTTTTCCACTGATGTTGGGCGAGACGACAACCAGAGGTCATGGGTAAGTGACTTCCCCATTTATACAACAAATACAATACAGCACAATACAGGCCCTTCGGCCCACAATGCTGTGCCAGACATTACTTACTTTAAAAATTACCTAGAGTTCCCCATAGCCCTCTATTTTTCTACGCACCATGTACCTATCCATGAGCCTCTTAAAAGACCCTATTGTATCCGGCTTCATCACAGTGGCCGGCAGCCCATTCCACGCACTCACCACCCTGTGTAAAAAAAACTCACCTCTTGTGGTGATGTCACGTGTCAGGACGTGACTGGGCAGAGTTCCCAGCATGCGCAGAAATGAAGAATTATCAAGAAGCATGGCAGTGTAAAACTTGTTTTTTTCTGCTGTTAAATACAAGTTCAGTTCTGCAGAATATGGTTTGTTATCAGTAACCCACGGTACGTATAAAGAACACAACACCCCTGACATCTCCTTCGTACCTACTTCCAAGCGCCTTAAAACTGTGCCCTCTCTGCAGATTTTCTCTTGTTTGTGACTGGAGGCAGAACAAAGGTGATTTTCTCAACAGCTGATGTAAAAGATTTTGTTCCCTTTCTCCGAGTTCCCGATCCTTGCATTTAGACAGCTGGAGCTCAGCTCTGTCTGAGAGACCCATCGGTTCCCATTCCCTCATCAGCCGGAAGCTCCCCGGGGCCCGTGTACGGATCGTGGGGCTGAGAGAGAGGGAAGATAACAGGACTGTCCCGGGATTGCGGGTCACGGAGCCCGGAGTCACAGCAATTGTCCCTCCCACTCCGCTCTCCCCTTTCCATGTCTCCCCTCACCTTCTCCCTTATCCCCGGGGACGCGCTCTTACCTGCTGTCGGTCTTTTGAGGCCTTCCGTATACTGCGCGCATGCGTGATATTCGGCAACGTCGCAACGCTGACGCCTGCGCATTTGATCGGTGCTTCGGCAAGGGCGAAATTTCTATCGCACAGCTTTATGGGTAATCACGGTGCCATTAAAAGTTTCTGCATACACCAGTTCCACTTCCATAGCTCAGTTTTTTTTGTGCATATAGAAAATTCAGCAGCTGTTTTAATGCAGAAAGCGGCTCCCGTAAAAAATATACTCAATATCACCGTGTATCTAATACCAAAGTACAATCCTCGTACAAATGTAGATATAAAACTCAAGAGATTCTGCAGTTGCTGGAAATACAGTACAGAGACACACACACACACAAAATGCTAGAGGAACTCTGCAGTTCAGGCAGCAACTAAGCAGAGGAGTACACAGTCTAGGTATGCTGAAAGGGCTCGTCCTAAACGTTGTCTATTTATTCCACTCCACATTTGCTGCCTGATCTGTTGATTTCCACCACTAATTTACAGAAATTAACCACCTTTTTCTTCCAATCAAACTGTTTCAAAATGTTTCTGATCTTTCATTTGTAGCTATATCCTGCCGGCCTGATTTCTCTTCCTCCTCCTCCTTGTAAACTCTAAGTCCCATCTCTTTCTGGAGCCCCAAAGCCCTGAATCAGGCTGACAACTCTTTGTTTTCTGACTCTGCTCCATCAATGATTCACTCGCTCGTCTACTGTCAGACTTTAGAGGCACATTGCAACAACCCAGCTGTCTGAGACACAGTCCTTTGAAATTAGTGAAAATGACCCAAAACGTTGAAAAGAGCAGGGAAGAAGGAGCTTCAGCACCTTAGTCCAGAGCCCTGAAGAACGTTAAAACCACAGTGAGCTCATCGTCTTATTCAGCCTGGAGAAAAGCATGCAGAAAATTTCTTGCAGGTGAATAAGATGATGAGAGGCATTGGTCGTGTGAATAGCCAAAGGCTTTTTCCCAGGGTTGAAACGGATAACACGATGGGGCATAGGTTTAAGCTGCTTGGAAATAGGTACAGAGGAGATGTCAGAGCTAAGTTTTTTTAAACAAAGAGTGGTGTTTGTGTGGAATGCACTGCCAGCGACGGTGGTGGAGGTGGATACAATGAAGTCTTGTAAGAGAATCTTAGAAAGGTACATGGAGCTTATGAAAATAGAGGGCTATACGGTTGGGTAACTCTAAGCAGTTTCTAGAGTAGGTTACATGGTCGGCACAACACTGTGGGCCAAAGGGTCTGTAATGTGCTGTAGATTTCTATGATTCTATGACATTCAAGGGAAATCTCCTATCCCACGGAGTGGTGACATGTTGTAACCTGTCATCACAGGGAGAGTGAGAGGGAAATGGCAGGGATAGATTGTGATATACTGATATGGAACAGAAACATGGGCAGGAACTAAATGGGCCGAGTGGCCTCTCTACTGTACATCGTGAGTGTGGTAGAGACAGTAAGTACCTGAGACACGGAATTTGATACAGAACTAATTTGTCTTTCACAGATCCATAATATTAAACACCACTCTAGTTTAGGGCTAACATCAGCAGAACTGACTCCTCCAATGCTCAGTGACTATGGTTCGGTCCTGGGTGGGATGAGCAGCCGCAAGAACTGCAGATTTTGACAGTAACAGAAAAGGAAGATGAGGCTCTGTTCTGGGGAGATGTTGAAAAAGAGGATTTGCCATAAATGCCAGCTGAACTGAATGTGGATAAATCATCTGGTACAGATAGATTGTATGTGAGGAAACTGCGAAGTTGTGGTCAGAATCTTCCAACATCTACAGCTTTGGGGTGCATCTGAGGACAAGAGAATAGGATATACAGTATTTTTGCTCAAAAGAGATGCAAGGATAAATCTAGCAATCCTAGATCAGGCAGATTAACCTCAGTGTAGGAAAGCCTTGCAAATGATAATCAGTCTCAGAACTAACACTTCGACAAAGTGTGACAATAACAGAAAAAATAGATTTATGAAAGGCAAGTCATGTTGAACTGATTAAATAATGGAGAGGGGGATTGATAGTTAGATATGGCCCTGGTGGCTAAAGGGATCAGGGGGTATGGAGAGAAGGCAGGTACAGGGTTCTGAGTTGGATGATCAGCCATGATCATACTGAATGGCGGTGCAGGCTCGAAGGGCCGAAGGGCCTACTCCTGCACCTATTTTCTATGTTTCTAACAGTCCCTCAGTTACCTTGATGGCTAAATATTTAACATAGAGCTGATTTGAAGTTCCTCCCTGATGTGAAGTTGCTGGCGTTGCACCAGCTGGGATGATTGAGTAAACCTGTTTGCTCACTCCGGACAGAAATGTGGCCTCTATTTTATTGTAAACTCACCCGAGCATCATAAAGTGGATTAAGTGAATGAGTCATTTCGCACACACGGAGCAGATGAACGGCCGAATCCCAGTGCGAAACTGTTGGTGCACAGGTATTTTAAAATCTATCCCTGCCGTTCAGCTCTCACTCTCACTGTGATAACAGGTTGGAACAAGTCACCACTCCCTGGGAGAAGAGACTTCCGCTGAATTACATAGAATCACAGGAACCTACAGCACATTACAGTCACTTCGGTCCAGGATGTTGCTCCAGCATTTTGCGTGCGTGTTTGTGTGTGTACATGTCAAGCAACTGCAGAATCTCTTGTTTTTTATATCTGCATTGTAAGAGGGTTTTACTTTGGCATGAAACACAGGGAATGCCTGTTGATATTCAGTATATTGTTTATGGGAGTTGCTGTCTGCATTAAAACAGGTGCTGAGTTTTTTGTACATACAAACACTGATCCATGGGCATGGAACCGGTGCTTGCAGACACTTTTAATGGCATCGTGATTACCCAGAAAGCCCAGCGTTTAAATTACGCAGTCGCTGACTCACCGATTGAATGCGCTGGCGTCAGGGTTGCCGATGTTCCCGAATATCACGCATGCGCACAGTACACAACCGGCCTCGTGTGCATCCGATTGCAGGTAAGAACGATTCTCTGGTCGGACTTTTTCCAACACCGATTCTTCCCTTTCTCTCTCGATCACTATAAGGGCCCCAGGGGGCTTCCGGCTGATGAGGGAATGGGAACCGATGGGTCTCTCAGACAGAGCTGAGCTCCAGCTGTCTAAATGCAAGGATCGGGAACTCGGAGAAAGGGAACAAAATCTTTTACATCAGCTGTTGAGAAAATCACCTTTGTTCTGCCTCCAATTACAAACAAGAGAAAATCGGCAGATGCTGGAAATCCGAGCAACACACACAAATTGCTGGAGGAACTCAGCATTAGTACTCTTTTCCATAGATGCTGCCTGGCCTGCTGAGTTCCTCCAGCATTTTGTGTCTGTTGCTTGTTCCACCTCCTCTTGTTCTGGACTTTTCTACCCGTGAGAACATGTTTTGACCCACTCTCTCTGGATCCATAATGATATCCAACACATTGTCCTGGGCAACAAGTAGCTTTCACATCGCAAATGTGCCAGACTCCAATGAGACAGACTACTGCCCTTCCCTTCATATTCATTGGCATTGCCATCACTGAGTTCACCACCGTCAGTCACCTGGGGGAGGGTTCAGGGGAAATATTTATGTACAATACAGAAACTGGTGTTACCTGTGTGTACTGTGGTGATGCAAAAGTTGCTGGAGAAAGAAGGATTTTGGCACATTGGCCTTCATAAGCCAATGTACTGAGTACAGGAGATGGATGCTATGTTGACTCTGTATGAGAAATTGGTGATGCCTAACTTGGGACTATTGTGTGCAGTTTTGGTCACCTACCTAGAGGAAAGAAGTAAAAGAGGTTGAAAGAGTTCAGAGAAAATTCAGAAGGATATTGCTACGTCTGGAGGACTTGGTTATAAGGAAAGATTGAACAGGTCAGGACTTTATTCCTTGGAATGTAAAAGATTAAGGGAAGATTTGATGGAATTGTACCAAAATTATGAGGGTTATAGATAGGGTAAATGCAAGCTGGCTTTAACCACTGAGATGGTGTGGGACTACAACCAGAGGCCATGGGTTAAGGGTGAAAGGTGAAACGTTAAGGGGAACATGAGGGGAAACTTTTTCACACAGATGGTCATCCAGGTGTGGAATGAGCAGCCAGCAGAAGTGGTGAATGTGAGCTCAGTTTCACCATTTAAGAGGTTTGTGTAGGTACCTGGATGGTAGGGATATGGGAATAAAACATTTAAATAGTTCAGCACAAACTAGATGGGCCAAAGGGTCTGTTTCTGTGTTGTACTTTTCTATGACTGTGACAAGAACCTGAAATAATACTAATATTCACTCTAATTCCTTTTAACAGACCAACCATTCATCTCAGCAGCAAATTTTTATATGGCATTAAAACTGCGGCACTTTAAATTAACAGTGCATAAAAGAAGGTCCCAGCTGCAGGTCAACAAAGGCTATTTGTGTGAGAGTGTTTCAGTTCCTTTGGGGCCAGGCACCCATACAGCTCAGTGGGAACAGGGAATAATACCAATAGAGAGAATCAAACTGAGCCAAGTCAGAGATTTGAGATGGCAGAAATGCCCCATTCTTATTGAGACAGGAAGAGCATCAGGGAGCTTGATTCCAGATACCAACACTGTGCCCAGTTAGAAGATGATTTCTCCTTCCAACTTGGGTTGATCCTTACTGTAACAGTGTGAAGTCAGTTCACACCTTGGCAACTCGAGTGATCTCATCTGAAATGTCCTTCACCCATTGATGGATTTTGTAAATCTTTTTACAGATTAAAAACGACAAGGAATCTCTCTGCAGGAATCTTCAAAACAATACACCAGTTTTTCTGTCTCTGTCCAGATACTGAAGAACTGGAGCAAGTGATTCACTCAATCATCAGTCCTGCTCTGACTGTGGGGAGGAATTCACTTGGTCATCTAACCTGAAGGTACATCAGCGAGTTCACACTGGGGAGAGGCCGTTCACCTGCTCAGACTGCGGGAAGGGATTCGTTCAGTCATCCGACCTACTGGTGCACAAGCGAGTTCACACTGGGGAGAGGCCATTCACCTGCTCAGACTGCGGGAAGGGTTTCACTCGGTCATTCCACCTGCAGAGACACCAACGAGTTCACATTGGATCGAGGCCTTTCACCTGTTCAGACATTGGAAAGAGTTTCTCTCAGCCATCTCCATCAAATGTGCATCATTGAGTTCACACTGGGGAGAGACCGTTCACCTGCTGTGAATGTAGGAAGGGATTCACTCAGTCATTTAACCTTGTGACACACTACCGGGTTCACACTGGGAGGAAGTTTCAATAAGCTGAATGCTGGATATTTGTCCATCACCGTTGCTGAATGCAATTTCGAGAGTGACTGTCGGTGCTGAACTCTGCAATTACTGCTGCTGCTCACCACACCCAGTTCTGCGCCCTGGTCACTGGGCATGGGAGGAGTTTCTTCTGCTGCACATTCACCTTTAATGGGACTGTTGTTTAATATCCTGGATCTGAGGCAAATAAATCAGTTCTGTTGGAATTCTTGTCTCTGGTACTTAGTGAATTTATAATGCACCTAGTGTACAGTAAAGAGTCAACTCAGGCCAGCTGGACCCTGCCAGTGATTCTGTTCCACGATAGTCCTTTTAAATCCTCCCCTGTTGTTCCCCTCTTGCTCTCCCTGTGGTGATGGGTTCCAAACAGTCACCACTGTGTGGGTGAAGGGGTTCCCCTTGAATTTTCTGCAGACTGAAGAAGTCAAATTGACTGCAGTTCTAGCTGACATGTTCTTCACCCCTCAAATCCCTGGGCTGAGGAAGAATGACATTGGTAGTTCACCTTCTTATTTCCACATTATAGGTCATTTTCCCTGCTTCTGAAGGGTTAACAAAGAAACATAGAAAACCTACAGCACAATACAGGCCCTTCAGCCCACAAAGTTTTACCAAACATGCCCCTACCTTAAAAATTACTAGGGTTACCCATAGCCCTCTGCTTTTCTAAGCTCCATGTACCAATCCAAAAGTCTTTTCAAATACCTGATCGTATACACCTCCACCACTGTCGTCGGCAGCCCATTCCAGGCGCTCACCACTCTCTGCATAAAAACTTACCGCAGACATCTCCTTTGTACCTACTCCCAAGCACCTTAAATCTGTGTCCTCTTGTGGCAGCCCTGGGGCAAAAAAGCCCCTGGCTATCCACACGATCAATGCCTCGCATCATCTTATACACCTCTGTCAGGTTACCTCTCATCCTTCTTCACTCCAAGGAGAAAACGCCGAGTTCACTCAACCTGTCTTCAGATAGCATGTCCCCCCCCCTCCCAATCCAGGCAACATCCTTGTACATCTCCTCTGCACCCTTTCTGTGGTTTCCACATCCTTCCTGTAGTGAGGCAACCAGAACTGACAACAGTACTCCAAGTGGGTTCTGACCAGCATCCTACATAGCTGCCAGGGTTGTTAGAAAAAGCCACTGTCCTCTCAAGACTGAAAACAGAATGAGAAGCCATTAGTTGGATGTTGAACGGAGCAGGGTCAGAAACCAGAGGCGAGTCTGCACAGGGTAGAGTTTGGGGCTCTGGACGATGGTCGGGGTAAGAACGTATGATGAGGAGAAGGGAATCAGCAGCGGGGTGTGGCAATAAGTGACAGAGTAGCAACATTTGGAAGCTGATTGACAGAGAAAGTAATTTGGTTGTCTGACTGATGACAGAAACAATGCCTGTGGTGAGGTGCTCCACTGGTCGAGGAACATGTGTGTGTTGGGAATGGTTTTATCTATTGAGGGAGTTGTTCCTGCTTGGTTATCCTGTAATATTATATCTGGATGGTTATTATGGATTGTCCTATCTGAAATAATGTATTGACTATCATATAAATTGTGAGATTTTGACTCTAAAACCGGATCAGGCTTGAATTTATGGTGCCTTTATGAAGTTACGGTGGTCATTCATAAGTTTATATTTTAAAGCAAGGTTTTAGTGAATGATATTTGCTATTTGATTGTACCTGTGTACGTAATCCGATTGAGTTCAACTGCTGCAGGATCCCAGAATGTGTTGGACTGTGTCTGGTTTCTCTTGGCATTTTCTGCATTAATCACCTTGCTTGTTTGTATTTTATGCATTTTTGATTTATTTTCTTTGTTAACCACCTTGGCCTGTATTTCTGCGAGGAATCCCTCTGTTTCTGGGAAGAGGTCTCCAACTCTCAGTCAGGGGCTCGATGCTTCCTTGTCACCATTTCATCTGCTCAGATCATTGGGATGCCTCCCAAGGAGGGTGATACTCATTCCACTGGTTAGTTATTTCTTCCACAGTGGTAATACATTTTTCTGAGTTGGCTTCTCAATTAAGTTTTCTGGCCTGTGTTTTTTTTTATCAGACTTTCATATATACTCGTTATACTCATATAATCATGTTTATTTTTGATGAAAATAGATAGTTTAGAAATTCTATCTGTTGGGTGATTTTTTTTTAATGTTTGCTTTCCAACCCTACGCCACCTTTCTGATGATTTGATTTGATTTGACTTTTTACCAACACAGCCACAGCACCCTCTCTGCCTACCTGTGTCTCCTTTCCAGAAATGTACCAGTATATGGGACACAAGAGATACAGCAGATGCTGGAAGTTTAGAGCAACAAGACAATGTATGTGAGGAGCTCAACAGGTCAGGCAGCATCTATCGATGGGAATCAATGTTTTGGGCCAAGACCCTTCATCGGAACTCTTGATACACAGTTATCTGGAATATCGTCGGCAGCCCATACCATGCACTCACCACTCTCTGAGTAAAATACTTACCCCTGACATCTCCTCAGTACCTACTCCCAAGCACCTTAAACCCATGCCTTCTTGTGGCAGCCATTTCAGCCCTGGGAAAAAGCCTCTGACTGCCCTAAATGATCAGTGCCTCTTGTCATCTTATACACCTCTTTCAGGTCACCTCTCATCCTCTGTAGCTCCAAGGAGAAAAGGCCAAGTTCACTCAACCTATTCTCATAAGGCATGCTCCCCAATCCAGGCAACATCCTTGTAAATCTCCTCTGCACCCTTTCTATGGCTTTCACATCCTTCCTGTAGTGAGGCGACCAGAACTCAGCACAGTACTCTTCAGTGGGGTCTGACCAGGGTCCTATATAGCTGCAACATTACCTCTCGGCTCCTAAATTCAATTCCACCATTGATGAAGGCCAATACACCGTATGCCTTCTTAACCACAGAGTCAACCTGTGCAGCTGCTTTGAGCATCCTGTGGACTCGGACCCCAAGATCCCTCTGATCCTCCACACTGTCAAGATCTTACCATTAATACTACATTCTGCCATCATACTTGACCTAACAAAATGAACCATCTCACACTTATCTGGGTTGAACTCCATCTGCCACTTCTCAGCCCAGTTTTGCAGCCTATCAATGTCCCGCTGTAACCTCTGACAGCCCTCCACACTATTGACAACACCACCAACCTTTGTGTCATCAGCAAACTTGCTACCCCATCCCTCCACTTCCTCATCCAGGTCATTTATAAATATGATGAAGAGTAAGTGTCCCAGAACAGATCCCTGAGGCACATCACTGGTCACTGCTCACCATGTTGAGCCCAGCTGGGGATCAGCTATTCTGGATTTGGTGTTGTGCAATGAACCGAATTAGAGCACTTAAGGTAAAAGAACCCTGAGGAGCGAATGATCTTAATATCATTGAATTCACACTGAAATTTGAGAAGGAGAAGCTAAAGTGAGATCTATCAATATAACCGTGGAATAAGGACAAATACAGAGGAATGAGAGGGGAATTGGCCAAATTTGATAACAGACAAAAAACACTGGCAGGGATGACGGTAAAGCATCAAAGGCTGTAAATGCGGGAAGCAATTCGGAAGACACAGGATATATACATTGAAAAAGGAACGACTATTCTAAAGAGAGCGTCATACAACCACGGCTAATGAGAAGGCAAAGCCAACATAAAAGCCAGAGAGAGGGCATATAACAGAGCAAAAATTGGTGGGAAGCTAGATGCTTGGGAAGCTTTTATAAACCAACAAGAGGCAACTAAAAAATTAATTAAGAAGAAAAAGATGGAATACGAAGTTACAAGATGATACCAAATGTTTCTTCAGGTCTATGAAGTGTAAAAGAGGCAAGAGTGGATGTCGGACCGGGGGAAAACGATGCCTGGGGAGGGTGGGTGACAAGGAGATGGCGGCTGAACTGAATAAGTATTTCACACCAGTCTTCATTGTGGATGCACCTAGCGGGATGCTGTATGTCCAGATGTCAGTGGTCAGAAGTGTGTGAAGTTGTCGTTACTTGAGAGAAGGTTCCTGGCAAACAGAAAGGTCTGAAGGTAAATAGATCACCTGGACTAGATGGTGTACATCCCAGAGTTCTGGAAGAGGTGGCCGAAGAGATTGTGGAGGGATGAGCAATGAAGTTTCAAGAATCAGTGGAGTGAGTCTGGTATGGTTGCGGAAGACTGCAAATTCGGAAATGTATCTCCACTACTCAAGAAGGGAGAGAGATTGAAGAACGGAAATTTTAGTACAGTTCGTCTGACCTCACTGGTTGGGTAGATATTGAAGTCGGATGTTGGGGATGTGTTTCCAGGGCATTTCGAGGCACGTGATAAAATCGGCACTCAGCATGTTTGCCTCCAGGAAAATCTTGCCTAGAAAGTGTATTGAAATTCTTTGAATTTATTGAAGTCATTATAAGCAAGCTAGACAAAGGAGAATCGGGTAATGATGTACATCTGCATTTTCAGAAAGTCTTTGACAAGGTGCCACACATGAGGCTAGTTAACAAGTTATGAATCCATGACATTACAGGAAAGATTATTGTATGGATAAAACAGTGGCTGATTGGCAAAGGATAGTAATAAAGGGGACGTTTTCTGTTTGGCTGCCGGTGACTAGTGATGTTCCACAGGACTTGGATGGCAGAATTGATAGCTTTATTGGAAAGTTTGCCAATGATATCAAGATAGCTGGAGGGCCAGGCAGAGAGGCTATAAAAGAGGCTATAAAAGACCAGGCAGAGAGGCTGTAAAAGGACTTTGACGATTCAAGGAATGGGTGTAAATATGGCAGATGGAATACCGTGTAGGGAAGCGTATAGTCATGCACGTTGGGAAAAGAAATACTGGGGTACACTATTTTCTAAATAGTCTAAACTTAGGAGCCCTTGTGCAGGATTCCCTAAAGGATAATTTATAAGTTGAGGCGGCAGTGAGGCCAAATGCGATTTCAGGAGGACTAGAATATAAAAGCAAGAACTTAATGTTGAGGCTTTATAAAGCATTGGTGAAGCTTCACTTAGATTATTGTAAGCAGTTTTGCACCCCTTATCTTAGAAAGGATGGGCTAAGACTGGAGAGAGTCTAAAAGATTGAATGTCTTGTCCTGTGAAGACCCTTTGATGATTCTGGGCCCGTATTCACTGAAATTCAAAAGAATGAAAGGTGATATAATTGAAACTTATCGAATGTTGAAAGACCTGAGTAGACTGGTATGTCCCATGGTGGGAGAGTCTAGGACCAGAGGAAACTGTTTCGGAACAGAGGGGCGTCCTTCTGGAACGAAGGTGAGATTAGACAGAGGGTGGTGGATCTGTGGAATTCATTGCCACGCGCAGTTCTGGAGGCCAAGACTTTATGTCCAGCGATCGTCCGTCTACAGAGAGTTTGTCAACCTATAATAATTATTGTTTCTCAGCTCCAGCTGGTAAAACTTGAGGTGCAGGCATCGCAAAGCATAATCATTTCTCGGTTTGCGCGGAATCTGTCTGCTCAGATCGCAGGATGTCTCTATGGAGGGACATGAATGGATAACTTGATCTTCCATAATGACCATTTCTTCATTTTTCTGGATAGTGCTTTCATTTAACTTTAGTATTGTGTACTTCTTATTAGTTTTACACACGGTGGCATGGAGTGCTCAATCCTGGTTTCGTTGAGGAAAACTTTATCCTTGGGTATATTACTTCACCCCTCCCCATCTCCAGTTTCACCTATGACCTCCCACCTTGGACTTCTTCCTCCCCTGTCCCCTCTACATCCCTTACCCTGACTTTGCATCTTTTTTTCCCCCAAAAATGCCAAGACCTCAAGAATATCGGGGCAGAAGTGAGAATAGGTGCTATTACAGAGGAGAAAATGTGCTTTGGAAGCTGGAAGGTCTGAAGGTAGATAAGACTCCCAGCCAAATGGTGTAAACCCAAGGGTTCAGGAAGAGGGAGCTGAAGAGTTTGTGCAGACATTAAAGACATAGAGCACGACAGCATGGAATAATGCCATTTGGCCAATCTAGTCTGTACCAACCCATCAATCTGCTGAGTTCCAGCAACCTCCACTGGGACCATATTCCCCCCTCCCATCTATGAACCCATCCAAACTTCTCTGAGATGTTGAAATCGAACCTGCCACTTGCTCTGGCACCCCATTCCACAACCTCACCGCCTCTGAGTGAAGAAATTCCCCCTCATGTTTCTCTTAAGGAATGAGTAATGATCTTTCAAGAATCACTAGATTTGGGAATGGTTATGGCGAACTAGAAAGTTGCAAATGCCACTCCGTTCTTTAAGAGGGGAGGGAGGGATAAGAAAGGAAATTATAGGACAGTTAGTCTGACCTCAGTAGGTGGGGAGATGTTGGAGTCCATTAACGATGAGGATTCAGGGTACTTGGAGGTGCATAATACAGTACGGCCAAAGTAGGCATGGTTTTCTTCAGGAGAAATCTTGCCTGACAGATCTGTTGGAATTCTCTGATGAAACAACAGGCAGGACAGACAAAGGAGAGGCAGTGGATGCTGTTTGTTCAGATTTTCAGATGGTCTTTAACAAGGTGCTGCACATGAGGCTACCTAACAAGATCACAGCTCATGGTGTTTGATGTTTCTGTGCCTGTTCCCGCTGGAGTTTGTAAGTTCCTGAATACTGTAAAACCCGAGATAGAGAGGATGTGAGAGGGTGTTTCCCATAGTGCAGAGCCCAGGGCCAGGGGGCAGACTCTCAGATGAGACGGAAATCAATTTAGACCAGAAATGAGGAAGAATTCTCCTGCTGTATCTCATGATCTTATGATTGTTTAACACGGCCGTTTCTGACCTGTACTTTTGTGGCCATCCCCCTCACTCCCTTAAATACTTATCTCTCTCCACCTCAGATGCACCCAGCCTTCACGCCCTCGGGGCAGTGAATCCCAAAGATTGTACACTCAGCCAGATAGATGGACACTTCACTGATCCCAGTGGAACTGCATCTCCACACACACTCCTCACTTGAGATGACTGTCTATACTCATGACACAGGACATCACATCACTGTCATTCTCTTGATACCTTGTGTGACCTGCTGATCTCTGGGTATCCTCCCTCAAAAAGCTTCTTCCTCGGTCACCATCTGTGAGATTATATAAAAAACAATTAAAACGATCTCTCAGACAGCTCCTGTACTCCTCCACCCCGGACTATGTTTCACTGCTTAAAACTCTCCCACTTCAGCCCCTTCCTTTCTCCCTTTCCCCTTCCAAACTCCAGATATCCCACCAGATCCGAATCCACTGTAAGGACATTTATCTCACAAGCGGCTGTACAAACCCGTGTTTTTCTCTGATACAGAGGTCACTGACACCCCACCGCCATCCCAGTCTGCACCAACAGCCCATAACTGTGACAGCTGTTCCCAGACTCTGGGGCTTTGTAACAAACACGATGTTAACAGCAAGATTAGACAGTGATGAATTTGAAAAGAGATTGTTGCTCATTGAAAGGATGCCCGAGCGTCCGATACAACGGAGCAGATCCTCCCGTTTACAACTTTATTTGACCGACCCGGGTCACGGAACGTCCGATCATCCCAGTTCCTCACAACAGCAACCCCACCCGACTACGGTCCCACACCCTTCCCTCCACTCACCCCACACCCACAGTCCACCCATAACCTCTACCCACACACAGACAGATACCCTTCGCCCCAAACCCTCTCCCAGCCTGGGAACAACAACTAACTGATCCCACCACCCGGGCTCGGGTGCAAAGCTAAAATCGGGGCTGCGGGACCGGAGAGCCCGGAGCCTCCAGCCGTCCAGCAGAACTCGGTCCCGGCCCCTTCGCACTGCAGTCAGCCCCCAATTTACACAAAAGCGGGATCGGTCCTTCCTCACCGCCGCCTGAACAGGAGAACCGCCGGCGACGGCTGCGGTCGGCACAACGACTGCGTTTAGCGGGAGGTTCGCCGCAGCACTACCCGTGGTCGGAGGTCTGCACATCGCCTCCGGTGTCGGAGCTCCCCACAGCGCCACCGGGGTCGGAGCTCCTCCACAGCGCCACCGGTGTCGGAGCTCCCAACAGCGCCACCGGGGTCGGAGCTCCC